>NW_017098952.1:0-12649 GCF_001412225.1 Nicrophorus vespilloides
TGGAGTGGGATGATGTTGTTAGATGTGCAGTGGTCGCTGATTCGTTTTAGGATCAGTTTTTCGAATAGCTTACCAATGACCGGGAGGAGTGAGATGGGGCGGTAGGAGCTTGGAAGGGTTGGGTCTTTTCCTGGTTTCCCGAACATCAGCACCGTGGCTGCTTTCCATGGTCTTGGGAAGTGTCCCTGGGTAAGGCAGGCGTTGTAGATTTGCCGCAGCCACTCAATTGCAGATTCCGGGAGCTTGCGGATTATGGTCTCGGAGATGCCGTCCTTGCCAGGTGCCGAGTTCTTCTTCTGGCCGGCAATGGTCTCGGCAATCTCTTCTGCTGTGATGGGTTCGTTGACTGGTGGGTGGGAGTCTGCGAGTCGGAGGTTGTTGATTTCTTCTGTGACGGCCTCGCGGAAGGGCTCGTCAAACAGCTGGTCCTCCAACCGGCTGCTTTCCAGTAGAGCGCTGGCGAATACCTCCGACTTCTCCGCATCCGTGAGTGGCTTGATACCCGCTTGCAGCGGGTATTTGGGCGCTGCTTTCCTACCGGTGAGGCGGTTTAGTAAGTTCCAAAACTTCTTACCGTCTCTGTAGTCCAGCGTTGCCGTGATGTTGCGCCACTCCTTCTCGCGGTGCTCCCGGATCTTTCGTCTGGTGATGGCGACCAGCCGGTTCCAGGTGGTGCGGATGACCGGGTCGTTCGTACGCTTGAGAGTGCGGTAGAGCCTTCGTTTTTCCCGGACCAGGTGCATTATGTCCGGCGGAAGTGCCGGTGGCCGCGGTGTGAAGTTCCGGGTGGGAACATTCGCCTCGATGGCCGTTTCTACGATGTCGGTGAGCTCGGAGACTCTGTGCTCGAGCTCTTGAGTGGTGGCGATGGGTTCTTGGCGTCGATCAGTGGCTCGCTGCACCTGGGCTACCAGCTCATCCCATTTTGCGTAGCTCCAGGCTCGCATCCTACGAGCCTCGGGCAGCGGGAAGCGCGAGACCTTCCCATTTGGCATGGCTCGGCCTCGGGCAGCGGGAAGCGCGGGAGTGCGGCTTTTCCGACGACCGGAAGGTGGTCGCTTGCGACGGGGGCTCCGATGGTAGCGTCTGGCAGCAGGTCATCGACCAGGTCCTCGGTGAGGATGATGTGGTCGATGATGGAGTGGCCATTATGGTTAATTAACGTCGGCTCGGTGCAACCGAGGCGTAATATGGGGTATGTATCCAGAGCCAGCTGCAAGTTCCTCCCGTTGGTGTTGGTGGCGTGGTCTCCAAAGTCGGCGTGGCGGGCATTTAGGTCACCTACAACAATGGCTGGGGGGTTTTGGGAGGCGTAGCGGAGGAAGGAGATTGGAAGGCGGTCATGGGGGCGGATGCAAATGGAATAAATATTTACCGTTTTCCCTTGCCAGATGACGGTGGCTGCGACGACGTTTTGGAGAGCGTGCTCCGGTGGGATTGCAAGCGGGCGGGACGGCAGTCTGTGGCTGATGGCAAGTGCGACTCCCCAGGACCTCTGCTCGCTGTGTTTTTGGTACGTCTGGTATTGCGGGATTTTCATTTGCCGGTGCGGAGTGCTTAGCGTTTCCTGGATGGCCAGGATGCCGACGCTCTCAGACGCGAGCAGGTTGCAGACAAGCTCCTTCTTATTCCCCCAGCTACGGACGTTGACTGTTCCTACGTTAGGTGTGCTAGCCATTAAGCTCCTCGGTTATGGTGGCGGTGGGTGGCTGGTCGACCTTATCGAAAGATATACTGATGTCCTGATTCGAACGAATCAGGTGCATCTTTAGACCGAGGTTGTGGAAGGCCACTGGGGGCATGAAGGTGCGGATGCGGGCTCGGGCCTGTCGGGAATATGTTGAGGAGTGCCACCGTCACGGTCCTGATGATGTCCTCCACTATCTTGTCTGACGGCGGGTCGTGGCACTTGATAGGATGCCGCCAGTTCGGGAGCAATGGGGGCCTTTGGGCGTGCGGGCAGCTGTGGCTGAAGGCCGCGTGGTCGCCGCCGCACTTAATCTGCTGCTCTTGCTGCTGGCACTTATTGGTGGCGCTGGTAATGTGCTCTCCCGAGCAGAGGCCACATGCAGGTTCCCGCTAGCACGGGGTGGTGGGTCCGTGGAATTGCAGGCATCTGGTGCATTGAGTTGGCTGGTCTGGGGGTGGATGTGACGCTTCGGCCCGGATAATTTCACCGAGTATCTTCAGCCCCTTCTGAAGTAGCTCGGCGATTACTATCTCCGATAAGGAGAGTACCCGCATAAGTGTTGTTGGTTTGTTTGTTTGTCTGGAGGTAATCCTCCAGACTTTGACCGTCTCGAGACCGCGTGCTTGGAGGGCGTCTTTAACGTCCTCCTCCGTGACCTCGCGGTGAACACCACGGAGTACGTTGTTTTTTTGTGGCCGGGCGCCTGGCTGTCCTGGCGTGGTGCCTGGAGGTGGAGGTTATGATGAGAGGGTGCCCAATCCTCCCCGAGAGTTTGGTGAGTCTCTCGCCGAGAGACTCGTCAGCGCTGTTAATGAAAACAGTCCGTCCCCTGATTTTTAGAGTTTCAGAATCCCTGTTAAAGTTCATCTGGAACTCAGCCGTGCATAGCATCTTCAGCATGAACCTGTGGTTAAGGTTCTCTGCTGGCAGGCCGTCGACGCGCCATTGGAAGTTGCGGGGCTTGGTTGGCGATGTAGTTGTTGCTGACGGGGTAGCCTGCTTCGGTGAGGACGGTGCTGAGGGCCTTGATAAAGGCGTGGCTGGTGGCCTTGAAAAAGGCGTGGTTGCTGCTGGCGGCCTTGATGAGGGCGTCGGCGAAGTGCATTGCCGCTTCGGCGACATGGAGGCCGATCGGAGCGGCTTCTGTGATTGCCGCGATGGGGCCATGGCAGTCTTCTTGGCCGACGGTGCGACGGTGGATGGTTGAGCTTTAGTGGCTGTGGCTGCTTTTAGGTACGAGGCCTTGATTGGTGTGAAGGTCACTTTGCTGTTGGTCTATCTGACTTATATTATGTTGCTTAAATACAGATTAGAGTAGTAGATATAAGGGGGAGGCGTACATTTAATTAAAATAACATGTGTCGTCTTATATAAAACAGGACGTACCGAATACAGAATGATATTTTAAGGGTAGGGGCTAATCGCGTCTGTGAAGTACGTCAGCGAACGGGTATTTATAGGCTGATAATTCTTACACTTATTTGTGGAGGAACTTTATATAAGACTATACATATATATCAATAATTAATAATAAAGTGGTTGGCCATTTTTATCTCGGAGTATGCTTTTATTTTATTGCTGATTGGAATGTTCTAAAAATTTAAAATTTGTACCACGATTACGATACCATTGCCAAAATTTCCGTACAAGTATCCGTTTGTTAATTAAGAGGAAAGTTGTAGGCCTAACGAATATACATATTAATTATTCAATAGATGATAACAAAATGGTCGGTCACAACACATGATAGCGAACCAAAATTGTTTTAATTATATGTTTAATCAAATTAAGTACAGTTTATAATGTAAAATAGTGAAACAAAAACTAAATATGAATTGTGCAAAGTGATTTCAAATACAACCTTGGGAACCAACCTTCACCTTGAGGCCTGAGTTCAATGGGGAGGAGTTATGTTTTTATGTTAGAATTATCTAATTATTTGTATTATCGCAAGAAGTAACCAATTTGGCAATGGAAATTAGAAATAAAATATAAATCCATGTATGTGTACATCCATCTTCAAATAGATTCTTCATGTATTATGTACTTTTAACATTGAATTTCTGTAAATTTGGTTGCCGCAGCGTCTCAAGTAGGCGTTACCAGAAGTAGATTAAAGCGCATGTAACCAATAGCAACTAGTCGAAACTTAGAGCGGGATGTGAGCTGTGGTTGATTTTAACGAAAAAGCAACACGTGAAAAGATCTGATTATAACATACTTTACGCGGTGTAGTTAATTGTGATACGAGTTCTATGATGTCGAATATGAAATACATATTGGTTACCGGTGGCGTCATTAGCGGTGTAGGCAAAGGTGTTATTTCTAGTTCCTTCGGAACTATTCTCAAATGTTGCGGCATCGAAGTGACCTCCATCAAGATCGACCCCTACATCAATCTCGATGCAGGCACATTTTCCCCATACGAGCACGGTAATTCTTGCAAAATTTATAACAATTCTCGCCTACAATATGCGTATATAACCTCAATCGTATAACGCAAGTGAACACGTGGTTATGCTTGTTGCTGTACATAAACATTGTATTTTGAAATTAATTATTTTCAATTGTCATGGTTATTGCTTTACAGGTGAGGTTTATGTGTTAGATGATGGGGGTGAAGTTGATTTGGATTTGGGGAACTATGAGAGGTTCCTTGACATTACTCTGCATAGAGACAACAACATCACCACTGGCAAAATTTATCAAATGGTCATTGATAGAGAAAGACATGGGGACTATTTGGGGAAAACAGTGCAAGGTTAGTTAGTTATACTAGAATTGTTGTCATCATTTTTTATTGAATTTTATTTATTTTTAGTTGTACCACATATTACGGATGCAATCCAAGAGTGGGTTGAAAGAGTGGCCAAAGTGCCAGTCAGTAAAACAGGTAAAACTCCAGAAGTTTGTATCATAGAACTTGGTGGTACTATTGGTGACATTGAAAGTATGGCTTTCGTTGAGGCTTTTAGGCAGTTCCAGTTCAGGGTAAAAAGGGAGAACTTTTGCACAGCTCATGTGTCTTTAGTGCCACAAGTAAGCATATCTATATATAGAATATGAAATATTTTATAATTATCTCTATTTTATATTATTATAATCTAAAAGCCAATATATAGTTGAGTTATTTATTATAATTTTAACGAAATACGAATTTTGGTATTTATTTAACTCGAGTTATATTTCAAGTCATGTTATAAAAATATATTGACCTGTAACTTTCTTTTTATAATAGAAGTGCATTAATTTTATTCTTTTTTTTTTATTTATCAGCCTCGTTCAACTGGAGAGCAGAAGACGAAACCTACACAAGCGTCTGTGCGAGAACTACGCGGTTTGGGATTATCACCCGATATAATAGTTTGCCGTTCGGAGAAAGCTATAGATCAGAGCGTTCGCAACAAAATATCCAATTTTTGTCACGTTGCACCTGAGCAGGTGATCTGTATTCAAGACCTTTCCTCGATCTACAAAGTACCAATTTTGATGGAATCACATGGCATCGTTGAGTACTTGAATGAACGGCTTCAATTGGGTATAAATCCTATGCTTCCAGCTAGGAAATTCATGAAGCAATGGATCGATCTTTCTGAGAAAATAGAAAATCTGAGAAATGAAGTCGAGATAGCTATAGTTGGAAAATACACCCGTCTAGAAGACTCTTACACCTCCGTTACGAAGGCCGTGCAGCATGCCGCCAATGCCGCTGGGTTTTCGGTAAAAATTAAGTTCATCGAAGCCTCCAACTTGGAGAACGAGATGAAGCAGGAATGTCCTGCTTCCTATCACGAGGCTTGGCATGATTTGGTGAAGACAGAGTAGGAATCCTCAACACCTAATTGCTAGTATAACTGATATATTTGTTTTTATTTTTAGAGGTGTTATCGTTCCTGGTGGTTTTGGTAAACGCGGCGTTGAGGGTAAAATAGCTGCAGCAAATTGGTGTCGTGTGAACAACAAACCGTATTTGGGAATCTGTCTAGGATTTCAAACCGCGGTAATCGAGTTTGCTCGTAATGTTTTGAAGCTAGAAGGCGCTAACACCGCGGAGTGCGAAGAAGTTTTGGAGCATCCTATTATTATAGATATGCCGGAACATAACACCGGCCAAATGGGTGGTACCATGAGGCTTGGCAAGAGATCAACGGTGTTCAAGCAATCTGCGAGCAGTAGTAAAATAAGTAAGTCTGAGGTGACATTGATTGCGATCCACCGTATTAACTTCATTTGTTTTTCTTGCAGTGAGGCTTTACAACAACAGGGATATGATCGAAGAGCGTCACAGACATAGGTACGAAGTGAACCCAAAGTATATCAAAGACTTAGAAGCTGGCGGTTTGGAATTTGTGGGCGTTGATGTCGAAGGTACCCGTATGGAGATTTTTGAACTGAAGAAGCATCCGTACTTCGTGGCCACTCAGTTCCATCCTGAGTACCTTTCGAGACCTATGACGCCCTCTCCACCCTTCATGGGTCTTATTTTGGCCGCCAAAGATAGGTTAAAACCTTATTTAATACGTGGTTGCAAGTTGTCCCCCCGCCAAGAATATGACTACGATGAAAGCGGTGAGTTTTGGGTTAACTAATACAAGGCTCCTAAATTTGTATCGTTTCACTCCTACTTTATTTATCACTAACATAGGACTGGCAACTGATAGTGAAAATTAGGGTTCGTCATTACACATATTTCTTTTTCAGTTTTTACTAAGTAAGTTTAGGAGCCTTTGATTGCTTTGAATTGTGGCTATAAAATGCTTTATCTAATTGAGATTGATTTGGAAGTATTTTACAATACGTTTATTATTATTTGAACTGTTTTTATGTAGCTAATGCGGTTGGTACTTATGCACTAAACATTAATGAGGACTGATCTGCATTCAAACATTGTACTTAGTAGTGTATTTCAAAGTAAGTTCAATACTTTATTTATACTATTTATTTATGTTTGCTTATGCTATGAAACTTGTTCATCAAATGGTTGTTCAGACTATTTATATAAAACAGAAACAAACAAAAAAATTCATTTTTTTTTTGTAGAGGATGAAGAGGTGTGTGCATCGATGGTTCAGCAATTGAATTTAGCAAGGGTACCAGAATCAGATGGTAGCAGTGCTTACAGCAGTTCATCCAGTATGCTGTGATTAATTAACAGGAGGACCGTTTTTTTGAGCAGGAGTGTTAAACTTAATTGGACAGGGAATCATTTTTTATAAAAGTATATCTCATGAGGGTCGAAGAAATTTTCTTGACTTTTAAAAAAAATTGCTGCAATAATTAGAATTGAAGAGAAGTGAAAAATAACTTCAATATTGAAAATACATTTTATTTTAAGTCGTTACAAATAATATAATATTGTGATTATGACAACTCAAGAAATAAATAATATTTTATAATATATTTTACTTTTGTTATGCCTATTGATAAAAAATATTGAGGATCCTTAACTTAGATCGATTTAACCTGCTTGTTGGGAAATACTCATTCTACGAAATAGAAGATATTGATAAATAATTTGTTGTTAAATTGTTGCTTTATATTTATCATTCTAACATTAGGATCAAGTACATCATCCAATCCTGTGAGAGGTTCCACATGATAAAATACGAGAACGTATAGAAATTTGCTTTATATTTTTCTAATGCCTTTTGAAGAACGTTGTGATCTTCGATACTTGAGGATTGGATAATTGTCTTCTTGTCGTAATGAACTGTTGATGAGATGCTCCTCTACAATGATGACAGAGGGGACTTTCGCAGGTTTTTTTTATTTTTCTTTGATCAGTATCCATTATTTCTAGGGGTTTTTCAGCTTCCTTCATATCGAATAGTATAGGGTGGAGAGTTATCATCTTCGCGCACTGCTGGTCTTCTGAGGGGGTTCATTCATTATCCTGACACTGATTGGCTGCTCACCTTACTTGGTGGAGCCATTTCACAAAGATGGTAATCCACCTGGGAAGGGGTTTAATTGTTTGTCACTTTAAACTATTTCACTACTATGGGTACGCGATTATCTGTTTTAAAGTGCGCATTTGGTTGAGACACTTCGTTCAGGCACTTAAGTATGTTTAGCTCGGGAGAGAATCATGTCCGTTCTGCGTAATTGCGCCTGTGTGCTACCATTCGGTGCGTGGTACCATCCAAGGCTATGGATTAAATCTACCTTCGAAATTGACCCATTCGAGGTTCCTCCAACTCCTCTTGTCATCAGAGTCGTAGAACCCGTCAAAGTAAAAGTCAATTAACTTGAGGCTGGCAAAATTGTGTCAGTTGGACACAGGCTTTGTGCACCACAGGAGGCAAACGCTTCAGAAGAGGAATGAACTATTGCGACAAATCGATGTAAAAAGAGCAATTACGCAAAAAGAAGCAAAATAAGAAAACAAAACTTAAATATTACCGAAGCCAATTTAGAGTCGACCATATTCTCTAATATTTCGTGCCTTGTAGGCCAGACCTTTCTTTGTAGATTTTTGCTGGCATGCACTTCACTCCTTTCTATGTCGGTTTCCATTACCACTTTCTTCCTTTTCTCTCTCAGGAAGATTATCTCTTTTAAATCATAGTGTGAAATTATTTTAAGGCTGCTGCTAAGAGATGTTTTATGAAGACTAATTGCTGTGAAGGATATCAATAATCCTCTCCATACATTGGTCAACAATTTTCCAACAGCTGTCTCAGTTTGACCTAACCAAAACCTTTCCAATCGAAGTAAGCCAAGTAGAATACTATACAGTAAAGTGGTTGTGAAATACTGTTCAGAGTATTGATACATGGAACATTCTCCTCAAAGAAGGTTTGATTACCATAGTAATCTATGTTACCCATCTGATTTTCGTTCTTTTGACTTGTAACGCATACCACCGAATTTAACACTGCAATAGCCTAGGTCAGCTTTGGGTGTGCTGTTATCCTTCAGGTCAAGGGGCTCCTCATACTTAACAAACTCCTAGGTTAGGTAGGAGCACTTCATATGTGAAGCTAATGGATTGAAGATCTTATTATCTTCCACTTTGGCGCTAACTAATTATAACAAGATAATACCCACGTTCAATTAAACACTGGTAGCCCAGTGCCCAGTTGCCCGATTAGAAAATATTCAAATGAATATGTTAAACAACATAGTTCCGTCAATTTATCCTGTTTTTTTGCGCTTGTGAATGACGAGTGGAAACAGGGAAAGCGCAGACGAGGTAGACCCAAAATCAACCAGAATATCGAAAGCAAACCAAAAAATCAAACAGCTACAACGCAACATAATACCAATGATACTCCGATATCAGAGAAGACCATATTCAAGACTCAACTAAATTTAACACTCAATATCATTGTAACTGCATTTGCAGCATTAACAAATTTAACAACACCTTTTTGGCAAATCAATTAAATCAATGACATGCAATGGTCGATCCAAGAACCAAACAAGATAAACAAACAAATCAATCTTTACAGCGTACCTAAAGGACATACCGAGAGTATTCCTCTGAGGGCACAAATCAGATCTACTTCATAAACTTCTCTGTGCTGCATTCAAACTAAGGTGCATCTCGATATTATTAAGGAGAAGATTAGGTAAGTACCAAGAGTTCACTGAACCGAAAAATTACAATAGATGCATCAATAGACACGCCATCATTTTATGGTACACACAGAACACTTTGAGTGAGCCCTAAATTGGAGCATAGTAAATGTTATATTTTTACATCTCCATAAAACTCATCATCCTCGTTCACCATTTGTTCTGAATTAAAAGCAAATTTGAATGAATTTTCACGTTGTACTATCTTTAGAACGTTACGCTCTAAATTCGTATTGTTCCGTATTGGTAAAGAATGCCTTTGCATAAGCGCAGGTATATGAAAATCGAATTCTGCTAAAACAGTACACTCTGAGTTTTCCATGTGATAAGACCAGTTTGTTGGTCAAAGATATGTTCTTCACAGGCGCCATAAAATCAACTTCTATGATTGTTGCTATATCAGAAATATAATTAATACAAATTTTCAGCAGTAACTTGCAGAATATTTAACCACCTTGAAACAGTTTATCATTGAGAATATTCGTCTGTATACGTTTTCCCAATGTAATTCTCCATATAACATACATCATCATAAATTCCATTATTAAACTATAATAAATCCCGCAAGTACAATAAAGAAGGTAATCCCCATTTATAAATTTTGAACAGTTTTTTTTTCGTTGCTTATGCAACTTGCATCCAAAACCTTAAATTTCATATTTTTTGCTGGACAAGATACCCCATACGAATGTAGCATTTATATCAAAGTTATATTAATAAATAAAATGTTACTATAAAGTCTTAATGCAATAGACAATGAACAAGATTATAATTGGAAGACGTAGGAATTTTGTAACATGAAATTTCGAAGGAATAACTCAAACTGTAAATATCATTATCAACTGTAAAACACAAAATATCGGAACATTAATTATGAAAAGAAGTTTTTGTTTTCCACATACATTTGAATACTAAAATGCGATTTATTTCGTGAAATGGCGTTTTATACTCCTATCGCATCAACAAAAAAATATTTTAAATTTTGAAAATAGATAAAGAAATAATATGAAAGTAAAGAGGAAAAAAAAAACTGAAATATTGAAAATAATTTTAATAATAATATGCTGTTGAGTTTTTGCTTCTTCTGTATGAGCCTCAGAATTTATGTGGTCTACGACAAAAATTGGTTGCGTGCTGGCTTGAGCACATGCCGGCAGGTCGGGATTTTGGCACATCTCGTTGTGATGGCATTGAAGTGACTGGTTAGCAAGAGGGTGGGAAGCTTCGACGCCTAGGCGCTCAGTAGTTTAAGCCTGTTTTAGATGAGGCTCGGGACTCGTGAGAATCCTGATTAGGGTAGTGGGTTCTACAATATTTTTCGATATATACTTCATAGTTTCAAAGGACGGATATGTTAGTCTTTCAGGGCGTCTTCAATTTTTTTCATGGTGATGGTCTTGTTGACACCCTTGAGGACGCAAGAGTGCGATGACTGGCGGAGGGGAAACATTCAGCCACTAGAATCGTATAGAATAGTAGTTGGGAACATTATTTTTTTTGCAATTCCTTTACTATTTTACCGCTGATTAGATCATATCCAGGAATTATTTCTTTATTTATAAGTATAGTAGTCTCCTTTTATTAGTATAGCTGGGTACTCATAATACTAAAATTTATTACAATATTAGTGATAATTATTTCCATATTGCTATAACTACGTCTAACTCCTCTCATATTTTTTTCTTTAAATGTTGAACAAAAATTCTTATTAATTTTGGAAATTGTTAATAAATTCAATTGTTGTACTTATTCACTGTATATTCTCAAGTGAACACTATTACTTGCAGATTCATTGAAGGGTGCTGCATATTGCATTATAGATTGCTCCACTATACCAAGCAACCTTCTTATTCTAGGCTTGGTTCTCCTACATTAGGAATAATTCTGGTCATTGTATCGGTTGTCTCTAGCGCTCTTTCCGTAACGTGGAAAGAATATTGAGCCTGTCAGACATTAGGGTTTGTCGGTTTTGAGAAAACATGATTTTTTAAGAAATTTATAAAATTCAAAAACCGCTTTCTTTCAACTAAAAAACCGGTTTTTGAGCCTAGTCTTCTTTTGTTTGGGCCATCTGTCTGAAAATAAACTGAATTTGTGACTCTGACAAATAAAAGTAAAAAGAATCCTTGAAGGATTATCTCATTGACCAACCTTCAAGTGTGTATATTCCTTTCCATCGTCATACCTAGTGGAAAGGGGGTTCAGCGCTGTTACCAATCTCTTAACGAAAAAATAAAACAGATTGGACATCATCAGCCGAGGAGATTTAAGATTAAACGTTACAAAATTGACGCCAAATATTGATAATTTATTATTAAAACATCAGGTTCATCCTTCTCACTAAAAACATTTACTTATTGCTTAGTTTATTTTATGTTACGTATGTTATATGTTTATGTTATTTGTTTCAACATGTTAAATACTATTAGCTGTTTTCTGACCATTTGCATTTCAAAATACTTTTAAATCTTTTTTTTTGCTTCCGCCTGCAACCTCCCTCTAGGAGGAGCATCTTCCATTTAGCTGCGTCCTGCCGACGCATTACGCCAATCGCAATCTGTATTGTAGTGGAAAGTTTAGAGGATAGGTGGAGTACGAATCGGGGTCCCGGCGATTCTGAAAAGATGTTGGGGGGACCTCGGAATGGTTGTTAGTGATGATTGGCTGTTATTTTATAAGGAAGTATCCGTGGTCAATACAAAATTGGCTAAAGCCTTAAAAATTTCAGGACGATTTTCCGCCAAAAGAAAGTCTATGGAAGTTGGTATGTTGATAGAAGAGATGGAGAGTAGGGTTCTTGTTCAAGCTGCTGTCGTGGCCGACCAATTTATTGTCATCTATTGTATAACTAATATGTATATTTGTTAGGGCCATGACTTTCCTCTTAATTATTACAAATCATATTTAATGTATCGATCAAATATACAAACGGATACTTGTACGTGATTATTTAGAATAACTTGTGGAATATTCCGAACGACGGTTACATATTAAATCGTATAGTTGCGTCTATTGCATCACCATTTAACAGCCTTCTGCAGCCCCTAAATATTTGGGCAGGATCATAAAACTTAGATAAAGAAACGGTTGTGTTTTCTACAAGGTCAAACCCTTACCTCCCACGCAGCCCCTTTTTGAAATGAACACATTTTTGTATTATATAATTTAGTCTTAGCTAAGGGGTTGAACAGAGAGGAAGTCTTAGCTAAGGGGTCGAATAGAGAGGAAGTCTTAGCTAAGGGGACCGAACTGAGAAGTTGGTCTTACTTGGAGAGTCCAAGGAAGAGCACTTAATTCATAAACACTAACTTAAGAGGAGAATGTAACTCTTAGTTAATAATACCTGAGATCAACTATTGTTTAGTTGACTTCTCAATA
>NW_017098952.1:12657-33908 GCF_001412225.1 Nicrophorus vespilloides
GGACACGACACTGCATTGTTTGGACATCCAAACAGGTCGTGGTTGACTGTTCCTGTCTCTCCACAAGAGCAGAGATCGGTGTTGGCCAGTCCAACTCTATGAATGTAGATTGGAGCGAGGGTGTGTCCAGAACGGAGCCTGCCAATTGATGACACTTGACACTTCTTGAAGATGCCCGCACCCACGAACCAAGGTTTCACACCGATCACTTTGTTCAACTGATGGTTATACTTCCCTTTTGTTGCACAATCACTGTCAAACTTCCTTTGCCACTCGGCCAGAGCGAGCCGCCTGTGATCGAAGAAGAAGTCTGTATGAGGGATCTTGATTTCCAAAGGGTCGTCGATGGAGTGGCCCTCATTTGCGGCATCGTTCGCGTGCTCATATCCAGTGATTCCCTGATGACTCGGAACCCAGCACAGTTCCACCCGAATTCCACCGGCAGCTAGTCTATTCAGGGAGTTTATGGCTTCTACTACCCAAGGATTGGTCTTTATTTTGATTTGTTCACTGAAAATGCTTCTGATAGAGGACAAAGAATCAGAGAATATTGCGACATTTCTTGCACCATGTATGACGGAGGCTATGTTCACTACTCTGCAGATTGCGTTTAATTCCGCTGTGAAGATAGAGCAGGAAGATGGCAATCTTCTGCACTCGCAGATGTATGGAATGGCTATTCCGTATGTGACGGATTTCGGAGAGTTGCGTATTGAGCCGTCTGTATAGATCCTCAGAAATCCATCGTAGTGAGACTCCACGAACTCGGCAAATATTCTGTCGTACGAGTTTCCAAATTCATCCCTTTTTTTGGAGAATTTCCGGGAGGAGACTCGCAGTGGCAGAACTAGAGGATGCATGTACAGTCGTTCAAATGCAGAGCTGTCTACGGAAGGTCTCAAGTCCTCTATCTCCACCATACACTTGATTATCAATGGCACTTCCTTCCTTCTCCAATAAGGCTTGCTGGAAAAAGCCTCAGCAGCGGCAGTTACTGACGGTATGACGACGGATGTCTCCCCAATGGCCAAGTTCCTTAGAAGCAGTCGCTTCGTAAGCATACGTCGTTGAATGCTGAGGGGCATTACTGAAGCATCATGAAGAACATTGATGGGCGTCGACCTCATTGCTCCCATGCATATGCGAAGAGCTTGATTCTGAATGCGATCGAGGATTCTGAGTGTAGATTTAGCACAATGAGAGTAAATAAAGCAGGCGTAATGCAGCCTAGACAGTATGAAAGCCTTAAACAGGGTCAGCATTGTGATGGGATCGCAGCCCCAGTCTCTTCCCGACACCACTTTCAAGATGTTAAGACCATGGAAACATGACTGAGACTGTCTGGCTTGAGACTTCCAAGAAAGCTTGTCATCCAAAGTCACGCCCAGAAACCTAAACTCATTCACAATCTCGATGGCCGATCCGTTGATTGTTAATAGCGGCTGTGCTGGTGATCGTTTCCTTGTGAAAATCATGGCTTTCGTTTTAGCCGGAACTGCCTCCATGTGTCTGTCTCCCAGGTAATTAGAGATATTGTCTAGTGCTGTGTTCATGGTTTTCTCCAACTGGTCACTATCTGCTCCTGCACAACAGATGGCCAGGTCATCCGCGTATGCTAAGATTTCCACGCCCTCCGGAAGGATGTCGTTGATGGCATGAATGTAAAGGTTAAAGAGAAGAGGGCTTAATGGACTGCCCTGTGGTAGACCTATATACGAACATCTGGAATCGGAGTCGGGGTTGGAGCCTGAGATGTGAAGGCATTTGTCTTTGGAACGCTGGATCAAACAGTTAACGTATTGTGCAGGAATTCCAATGCTTTCCAGAGTATTCCTCAAGATGGTCGGAGATACATTATCAAACGCGGACTTAATGTCAATGACTTAATGTCAACTCTGGACAGAGTTTTGTGTATCTTGGCGAGCAGAGTACAGATGTTGTCGTTGGTGCCGCGGCCTTTCCTGAATCCCGAGAAAGATGTTGGAAGAATGGAACGAGACTCGACGAACCTCTCCAATCTAGTTTTCAGCATTACCTCCAGGCATTTTTTCACCGAGGACATCAGCGCAATCGGTCTGTAGATGGCAGCCAGATCGGTTGCGGCTTCTTTCTTCAAAATAGGCACTATTTTAATTATATACCATGCTGAAGGGAAAGAGCAGTTGTTGAAAACTTCATTATACAGCATCAGGAGTCTCTGCTTTCCCACTTTCGGAAGATTCCTCAGCATTGCCGCTGTTACCAGGTCAGTTCCAGGTGCTGAATCCTTGGCACGACTCAAAGCAGCAGTCAGCTTTCCGAAATCAAATGGCCTGGTCATCTCAGCATCAACACTTGGAGAGGAGGACAGGAGAAAGTGTTTTGGAACTCGAGCAGAGTCGGGAACTAATTTCCTAAGGAATTCCTCATGCCAATCTTTGATCGTATCTCTGTTCAGAGGAGTTGTCTTCCTGTTGTGGTAATTGAATGCCCTAACTTTCTTCCAAACGTAAGAAATCGAAGAATCCCTGCTCAGTGTCTCGCAAAAGGCTCTTTTTGGACTTCAACAATTTCTTTGTTTCAGCTATAGATCTTTTAGCAGCTATTAAATGCGTCATTCTCCCGGTGTTGTGAAAGACTTTAAGTAGCCTTCTCCGTTTGGCAACAGCCATTGAACATTCGTCATCCCACCAGGGGCAAGATGGAACTTGCCTGGTTGCTGGATTGGATTTTGAATTGGCTTTGGCGGCCTCGACGACGACGGATGTCAGGGTGCTCAGATCCATATCTGGGTTGTTGTTGAACTCCTGCTCTAATTCAGCACTGTACGAATTTGACACTTTTGGAGTTGATCCTTGTGGACGGTGAAGGCTGTGAGGAACAAATGACTTGTTGACTTTGCTGACGAGGAGGACTGTATTCGCATATATGTGGTAGTGGTCGCTACCGAAGGTGTCTTGCCTGGTGTTGGAAGTCAGATTAAACGCCGCTTCAGGTGATGCAAGCAGCAGGTCCAAAATGGAAGGAGAACCGTGTTTAAGTCTAGTTGGTTGCATGTCCTTCAGCATGACTAGTCCGTGGGTATCTATGGCTGCCATCAGCTCCCTGCCGTTGGTGTTGTTTGTGGCATGACCTCAGTGCGAATGATGAGCGTTCAGATCACCCCCAGGATGAAAGGCCGCTCGGCATTTGCAAGAAGACGATCCCAGGCATCCCGTTTCATGTAAACATTTGGAGGGATGTATGCAGATATTATGAGCAGGCCTTTATGAGTGATTCAATTTCCGGGACTGAGTTTTTGTGAAACCGAGAGCGACCTTCTTTGATTCTGTGAAGCAGGAATTCTAATAGGGCAATCGCTTCCTCATCCGAGTCAACAGCTTCATCCGCAGAATCTGCACGGATGTGTTGGAGGGGTGTTCATTTACAGGCGGGGATGTTTCTCTTTCGGAAGAATTGTTTTGTCTCGACCTCGGAGATTTCTTTTTGTGTAAATTGTTTGTGCCGGTACCGATTTGGTGTAATTTCTTTTACTTTGAGGGGGTGGGGCGGAAGTAACTGATGCAAACGATCTTTTGGTAAAAACTGAAGGATTGTTGATGCGTGGAACCTCTTGATCCTCGTTTGTAGCTGGAAAATCTCTGATATTGATGTTTTGTCTTCTCGGGCTTACAGCCTCTCTCGCTTCGTAAAAAGACCATTTATTCCGAACAATTAATTCTATTATTCTATGCTGCTTTCTATATTCTGGACACTCCCTGTCTTTAAGTCTGACATTCTGCTCATTCGTCAGGTGGTCTCCACCGCAGTACTCGCAGGTTGGACAGTTTTTGTTTATGCAAGATTCCAATGAGTGGTGTCCGGAGCAAGCGGGACAACATATAACTTTGCTTTTGCAGATTTTTTTTGTATTGCCGTATCTGAGGCAGCCGAAGCATTCTATGACTCTGGGGATGTATGGATCAACGTGTCTATGATTGAAAAATAGGGTGACTGAATTAGGTATCTGGCGACCTCTAAATGTTATGATAAGCGAGCCTGTTGGAACCAGGGGGGTTCACGGGATACGGCAAAATTGTAATCTTTTTTTACGATAAATCAGTTGGTATGAGACTTTTACAAGGAAGAAGATTTTTCGTACGAAATCGGTTGAATTCGGTACCAATCGGAACCATTGTAACCGTTTCAAATGTTTACTTTGCGATAATAAAACTTTCAAAATTTTTCTATTGTCTCATTTCGACCATTTCAATTTCACCATTATGGAGAACACAAGTAAACACAAGCAAGTTAATAACATTTCCACAATAATTCTTTATATTTATGTGTGTCTAAGTACAATTCAATAAATGTATGTTGTATATTAGTATGGTTTTTCATTGTTGCGTCCAAGGATGTGATATTAAAAGCGGCTATGGTATTCCAATGAGAAAATTTCCTCCGGTTGATTCTCCATTGTTCGAACAATGGAAAATTGCTACGAGGAATGATTCATTGAAAAATATAGATAATCATGTTATAAGGAAAACAAGCATGGATTGCAATCTTCATTTCACTGAAAAGTATAAAAGAAAACCTATTTTTTATCGGTACGATTTTCCGATGTTGACGGAAAATATTTTGGAAGTAGTAGAGATTGAACAAATTGATATTGTTGATGATAGTAACAGCATTATTGGTGATAATTTTCTTAATTTAGATCACTTGTATTGTAAAACAGAAGTTGAGCCCAAAGAAATTATAATTGTTGATAGTGATAGAGTGATACATGTTGTATCTGAAGAGATTGTTGTCGACAGTGATACAGCTATTGATAACAGTCATATTACTTCAGATGACTTCAACAGGGATACAATAGGAAGAGTAAGTGTTGATGATGGTAATTTAAAAAATAATAATGAAATAAATTCTAGTTTAAGAAGGAAATTGCAAAGAAAAATTCGTTATTTAAGAAATGAAAATAAAAAATTAAAAGTAGAATGTAAAGCATTTGAAATATTTAAAAAATTGGACATTAATGTTCAAAATTTTATAAGATTCCAAATATCTAATTTTGGCAAAAAAAAGGGAGAATCATATACTTACAAAGATAAATTATTTGCGTTCAGTATATTTAAACAGAGTAAGAAATGTTATAAATTCTTGTCAAATTATTTTAAATTACCATCAGAATCAACACTTACGAGATTTGATAGTAAAATTAGAATCGATCCTAGTTTAAATGATAATATCTTAAATACACTGAAACAGCACATTTCTGAAAACAATGAAATTGAAGATAGATTTGTTACATTAATTTTTGATGAAATGGCAATCACTTCTCATTTGGACTATCAGACTAAAAGAGGTACAGTTATAGGATTTGAAGATGATGGTTATGAAAGGTCAGATAGAATCGCGGATCATGTTCAAGTGTTTATGGTGAGGAGTATTTACAGGAAGTGAAATTTTCCTGTAAGTTATAGTTTTCTTCAAGGCACAACTAAATCCGCAGCCATAGTACGTTTCATCAAAGATATTGTAACAAGGTTGGCAAGGATATATAGTTGCAGCACTTGTATGTGATCAAGGTCCTACAAATTAAGCTGCAATTAATATGCTCCTACAAAATTCAACACAAATATATATACAAGAAAATAAAGAACCTAAGGCAAATATAATAAGAATTGACAAATTAGAAATTGTTCCTCTATACGATGTTTGTCATATTATTAAATGTATGACGAACAATTTTTTAACTAAAAATTTAAAATATTCATTTAATGGTGAGGACTTCATAGCGAGTTGGGAAGATGTTAAAACTACTTATTTCATTGATTGTTCAAGAAATAGCAGCAGATTCATGAAAAAAATTACAGTTAGACATGTAATACCTGAACAGATTCCCAAGATGAAGGTCTCGAATGCTGTGCAAGTGTTCAGTCATACAGTAGGTGTAATTATGGAATTAATGATAAAATGTAACCTATCTTGCCCAAATGGGAGAAAATCGAAGAGTACAGCTGTACTATGCAATTATTTAAATAAACTATTTGATAGTTTAAATTTTGGCATAGTACAAGTTAACCAGGTTGATGTAAAGTGTGTTGAAATGGGATCAGGCCATTTACAATTATGGTATGAGGTCAAATAGATTGTAAAACGTATGAAATTTATTAATGAACGAAATAAACAGCCACCAGTCTTGAAACAACATTTGATGGTTTCATTAACCTACATTTTATATTGTAACAAAAAATGAATTGTAGATATTTGCCAACTAAATCTTTAAACCAGGATCCTCTGGAAAATTTCTTTGGGCAAGTGAGGCAGATAGGAGGTCCAAACACCAGGCCTTCATGTACCTTATTTATAAGTAGGTTTTCAACGTTAATATTGAATAACGTTATAATTTCCAATATTAGAGGTACAAATTGCGAGACAGATTTTTGTGGCTCTATTATAGGAGATTTAAAACTATTTTTAAATGAGGAAATGGTTGGAACGTAAATTGGTTCTCCTTACTGGTTAGTGGATTGTCTCTTTCGACGCGGATGACCTCCATGCTGTCGTCGCACACGAGGTGTTCCTTGACTGTTCCTTGACTCAGTCATGCAATTGTCGATGTTTCTTATGATGCCTTTACAGGAGATGATGTGTGCCGGAATGAAAGTTTTTATTTTAGCTTCACTGCAGAAGGTTGAGGTGAGAAATGAATTAGCTGCAGTATGGTTTTTAAAGAATATGGCAGCCCTGTATTTGCCTCTGATTTCCACTATTTAACGAGTTTATTTATGCTTTCTTGCATATAATAATATTTGTTGTTGCAGCTTATCTCCCTCGTTGACAACTTCTGTTTTATGTTTTAATATATTATTTATACAACTATATAGAAAATTTTATGTGTGTACCTTGTGTACCAGTGTACCTTGTATATATGTATAATGTATATTATTTGCTTACTTGTTACAGTTCGTCTGCAATCTTCTAAATGTCGAAAATTGATGTAAATATTTAACTTCGTATATCGAAATTGGTCGAAATATTTTTAAAAATCTTTAATGAAAGTTTTTTTTTCAATTGTCAATAACAAATTTGAAAAAGACTACCACCAGCACACTACCATCAAATTTTGTTTCTCGCAAAATAAAAATTTGAAAGGTTCCGATTGATTCCGATTTCATCCGAAATATCTTCTTCTCTCCTAGGCGTGGTAAATGAATCGTACCAACTGTCCTCGAAAAACCATATTCACTTTGGTCCCCCTGATTCATGTTTATTAAACTAAGGAGTTCTCTGAAATTTGACAATCGGACAGAAGTGTCTAATTGCCCATTAGCATTGTTTTCCCACATTGCGGGGGAAAGGAGGATGGGGAGAGCGGAAACCCGCTAAACTGAGACAGGGTGGTCTCTCATAAGGAATTTTGACGACTGGGGGGTTTGATATTAATGCCATTGCCGCTGTCTTGGTCCCGCTGGTGGTCCAGGCATTAAAAAAGAACTTAACATAACTCCGACTAACGCACCGTCGCCTGAGCCTGTGGCGGTGAACCCACCAGCTCCTGAGGAGACTGGAAGAGGGGCGCCGGATATCGATGTTGCCTTCAAGGTGCCAGGTCCGTCGGATGCGGGCAAACGCAGACGTGATTGTGACTCCATCTGGAGAAAGCACCGAGAATGAGGGTGAGGGTAAACCCCGAAAAATTCGGGTGCCCTCTACCAATCAAACGTCAGATTCATTGTGAATAGTACTATCTATTTACCTATGGATTTTTTTCAGATTTTATTCATTTTATCATTTATTTATTATCTTATTAACATTGTTAATTTATTACATTTTTAACTAATTTAACTCATTTCTTTTTATATCTTAACTTTCATCTGTTTTTATTTTATCTAATCTACTTTAATATATTGTGTAACTATGGAAGCAATAATTCAATGGAATTGCAATGGATGTTGTAGTCATACGTGTGAGTTAAATATGATCTTGGAAAGAGAAACTCCCTTCTGTGTGTGTCTCTAGGAAACACACTTCAGGCCGGAGCAATCATACTCGTTGGAAGGATACACATTGCTACGTAGTGATGTAATTCCGAGACTGAGAGTTAGGGGAGGTGTTGCCATATTACTGGATGAAAACGTTCCTTACAGTGAGGTCCCCTTAACAACAAATATGCAGGCCATTGCAGTTAGAGTTGGATATCCCCTGCAGGTCACGATCTGCAATACTTTAATATTTTAATCACTACAGACTGCCATAACTCCACGATTTGTTCATGGACGTTGGCGCCTCGGCTCAGCGAACTCGGAGGGTTACTATGATGATTTAGTTTTTCCTGACCTATCAGATAATATTGATATAACAGTAAAGGACTTCATTGACAGTATTAAACGATCTGCGGAAATTAATTGGTGGAATGAACATGTTAAAGAGGCAATCAGTTTGAAGAAGAAAGCACTGAACAAATTTAAGAAGCATTTTACAAATGAAAACCTCGCTCATTTCAGAATACTAAGAGCATCCGCACGTAGAGCAATACTGCTTAGTAAAAAATCTCTTGATCAGGAGAATACCTCCGCGTGGAATGGCAAGACTCCTAGAAATATTCATCCTCCAATATACATTTGGATGAAAGGAATCTAACCCGAGACGCGGAGAGAGGTCATAACTGTACCTGTGTTAAAGTCTGGAAAGAATTCGAGTCTCCCATCCAGTTACCGTCCAATCTCCTTAACAAGCTGTCGCAGCAAAATATTGGTAAGCATGGTTAGCAATAGACTTATATGGTTCACAGAGACCAGCAAACTACCATACAGAATGCATTCCTTAGGAGGAAACATTTGGTTGCTATTTTCTTTGACTTAGAAAAAGCTTTCGACATGACTTGGCGATACTCCATTTTTAAGCGACTACACAGTTGGGTATTCAGAGGAAATTTACCTAAGTTTATAGAATCTTTTCTTGCACGTCGTATATTCCGGGTACGCGTCGGATCTGCTAACCCTAAGTGTTATCCTGTTCGCAGTAGCGGTGAACGATCTGCATCGCTGGATTACGCGATGTTTATATGTCGATGACCTGGTTATATATGGTGTGGGCAATTCAGTTGGTGAGATGGCACAGGAATTGTAGACTGCTATTGATCAAGTAAATGCAATAAATGATGAGGCGATGGGTTTCCGATTTTCACAATTTTAATAAAACCATCTAATGTTGTTACAACATTAGATGGTTTTATTATCCTACATTTCATTTTGTTACAAAAAAATAATTTTAAATATTTGCTAACATCCACTCGAATTTTCTTTTGGCCAAGTGAAGCCAATAGAAGGTGCAAACATAAAGCCTACATGTACCATATTTATTAGAGGCATAAATTGCAAAACAGATTTTTGGGCTCTATTATTGGAGATTTAAAATGTTTTTTAAATGAAATATATGAAGCATAGCCAACCCCTTCGAAAATTATCATTTGTTGAAATGGAGCAGGAGAACTTTTATAATGCAAAATACTTAAATTTCTTTTAAACTATGATACAGAAATTATTGATAACCAAGATAAGTTACAACATAGTTTATTAGAATTCTATGTGAATACTAGTAATTCTCTTACATTTTCGTATTTGCTTCTGTTGATCATATGCTGGTTTCCTTTGTAGGAAGGAAAAAGTATGTAGGAGTTGAATTTACATGTTTCTAAGAACCTTAGTTACCCTTAAAATATCACTTGCACAGATCCAATTTATTCTCGTTGGACATCTTCTCTAAATCCATTATAACTATTTAAGATTTTACAAACACTTTAAATAATGAATACAGTTTATGGACGTAAAAGTTGGTTTGTTATGAATGAGTATGACAGGGGACCGTCAGTTGTTAGTTGCTCCAAAATTCAAAATGCCGCAGTCATTGAGTGCGAGAGAGAACAGTAACAAAACATAGACGACCATGTAAAAACAGGTATCAAGTACTGAGTTGCGAAAAATTAAATGTACAAAAGCAACAAGGATAAAGATACCAAAAAAAAGAAGTAAAGCCGCCGCCGTTGATCCTGTCGGGGATAACTAATATTAACGAATTAAAAAATGCAATCAATACGAAAGCAGCGAATGGTTACGTCCTCAAGATGGTCGGTAGGGACTCCGTCAAAATCCTCCCGAGGACCTCCGAGAACTATACTGCCATCAAGAGGATGCTAGAGAGTCAGGGCACGGCCTTCCACACGTACCAACTAAAGGATCAAATATGTTACAGGGTGGTCATCAAAAATATCCACCCGTCGGTCGACGTGGAATCTCTAAAAAAAAGAGATAGATGAATACCGGCATGAGGTAAAAAATATTATAAACATAAGGAGCCGTCGCGAGGACGCCGACCGTCTTCCTGGCGATGGCAGTCATCTGCTACATCCTCTCCTTAGTGTTCGGTCTTGGTGACATCTACACCGTGGCAAATTTTCTGAACATAATAACTCATTTTTGCTTACTAACACATATTCTTTTTTTGTCATCTAATTTGTGATCTAATTGTAAACATGATAAAGAATAAAGTTGATCTCCTAAACTTGCTTTTCGTTTTTTTGCCCGATTTTTTTGCCGTGGGATTTAAAATTGTGGTTTGTCATGATGGAAGCCTGTTTTGAAGGTTCCGGAATCACCGCGGATTTGAACAAATACTTGTGCGTGATTAGCAGCTTGAACGAAAAATATATACGAGAAGTGCAGAACGTTTTAAGTAACCAGCCAGCTGTTGGTAAATACGAAAATTTAAAGAACATTTTAATTGAATTACCATGCAAGGAGACATGGGAATTGCTCAGTCGTGAAGAGATGGGTGACCGCGCGCCATCGAAATTTTTATGTCATCTGAGAGGCACATTGGTAGGAAACATAGAGATCATCAGAACCGTTAGAGGATCGTCCGCATACCACCATCTCCTAGCGAAATTCCCGGAAATAACTCGACCAGATGGAACACCAGGTGAATCGACACATGCCATCAGGCACTATATTAAGACTACTCCAGGACCTCTAGCTTTCAGCAGACCAAGGCGTTTAGCCCCCGACATGTTAAGGCCTGCCAAGGCAGAATTTGCAAAGATGTTGCATGGTGCCAAAGAACAGAGATGAGTGGAGACCTTGTGGCGACTATAGAGCGCTAAATGCACGAACCATTCCCAACCGATATCCTGTGCCGCATATAGAAGATTTCGCACACTTGCTGCGAGGAATGTCGGTATTTTCAAAGCTGGACCTAGTGCGGGCTTATAACCAGATCCGTGTCGCGGAGGAGGACATTGCAAACATAGCAATTACAACGCCTTTTGGACTATTTGAGTTCACGTACATGACCTTCGGATTAAGAAACGCGGCTCAGACGTTTCAGAGATACATGGTCGAGGTGTTGCGCAATCTGAATTTCTGTTACGTGTACATAGACGATATCCTAATTGCGTCGTCGACAGAAGAAGAGCACCTTCGGCATGTACAAGAAGTTTTTGGGAGACTGAAGGAGTATGGAGTAGTGTTAAATAGCGCAAAGTGCTGAATTATGATGAATTTACCAGCATTCGATACAACTAAGGAGCACCAAGAAAAACAAAAAGGCCTGTCCTTGCATACACATACACTATCTCAATAATTGCCTCAAAGTCACTACGGAGAATCCTCAAATTACACTACAGATACCCCAGCTCAGAACTATAATCTAGTCACATTCACTTCAATTACAATTACAAATAAAAAAAACTTCAGGTACGCCACGCCACAAGAATCTTTTCACAAAATCATCACACTCGATCACTATTCATCTCTCCACCCATAGCTGCAACTTGCAGAAATCCCAAAAACAAAATCCCGTTCCCATCTGCGGTGCTAGCAAGTAACGTACTACCAGATGACCCAGAAATTTCGTTCTTTCTGGACTCCATAAACTCAAAATTATTTTCTTCAGTAACGTTAACAACTAATCATTTACAATGTACATTCAATTAACATTTTTTTTACATTCAAACGAATAACATGTAATGGCTCAAGGAGCTCAAGATCGCAAAACACTAACTACCACTGTATGAATAATTACACACAATAAATACAATTTAAAACTGAACTGATACTGAAAGACTAAGAATCAGTTCGAAAAGTTCACTCTTTAGATACATACATAACCAACCAACCAATTATACGTACTCAAGATGTCTAAAGTATTAGCTATGTTGCTGCGTGTAGAATCAACTACTCATGTTTTTAAAAATTGGAGAAACAATGGACTTTGAAATAACGCAGTATTTGATTCAGTTTGAGACTCGAAGAAAAATGATATAAAGTCGAAATACATGCTCTATAAAACAATTAGAAGTAAGACAAATGGACAATGATCCCAACATGGCGTTATGGTTATTTCAAGCAGAATATTTTGAAATATATCTTTGGAATAGATCAATAAGACTTCTGGAGGAAAATATGCATTTATTTGGCAAAACGCTGAGCGTGATACTATGCATCGTGAATATATCTAGTGTTAAAACGGATAATTCAAATATAATGAATTTACCAGCCTTCGATACGACTAAGGAACACCTTTCAAAATTGTCAGGTAATATATATTTGGTACATATGTAGAAAATAGAGTAATTTATCGAAATAGGAACTGACAAAAAGACGCGTATGGCAGAGGTCACCGACACAGAGAAAAGAAAACCTCGAAAATAACAAATTTGAAGAGATTAATTATTAATAATTTAGAAAGTATAATTTTTGTGACCATTTCCTTATAGGAATAATCAGGAATTGATGTGCAAAAGTACTAGTATTCAAAATTTTGATCAATCAAAATATGAAAAGGATGTCACACATTTTTCTTGTATTAAATTAGTTTGGTGTAGTTAATTATAATTAATTTTGTATTGGGAATATTACTGCTTGTTTTTGATTAACAAAATTAACAGATGAAATGTAAGAGTTTAAATTTATCGCCACATCCAGATAAGAAACCTCATGTTGCAACCGAAGATGTAGTAGAGGATTTAAATAACTTTTTTTTGGAGATATTCCAATCAAAATGGAAAATCTAAGTTTGTCTTGTAATTTAGAAATTAGCGAGGATTAAAAAAAGCTTTCAGATTTCTATATTCCTCAAATTATTGGCATCATTCCTGCACCATTTTTAATTCAAATATAAATTCGCTTAAAATGTGACTTCCTCTCGATTATATTTATATTTTAATGTAAAAATATATTTTATTCTACATTTACTCAATGTTATTTAATTAGTAATAAATTGAAATAAATTATTAGTAATAAATTCAATATATTAGACTATAATGATATTAAAAATCAACATCTCAAACTATTAGATATATTAAGTTTTGATGTTTGATTTTCAGCTAATGGAAGAATTTATAAATGTGTATGTTAAATACAAGTCACGGTACGTATGTTTAGTATATCAAATAAAAATTGATTTATTTTGGATGTGCTTAAAAAATGAATGATTTTTTTATTTACTATAAAAATGTACATAGAATATATATTTTTTACTAATGAAATATAAAAAATCAGCATAAAACCAGAAATTTTATTTTATTGCAGGTACATATCAAAACATATGGCAGAGTATATTTAGTTTGAGATTTATATTTGGTTTTCCAGTTAAAAGACTATTTATTCTATTACTAGAATCTTAACTAGTTTTTGACAATTCCACATGGTGGGAATACTGAAAAAAATCATAATTATTAAGTTTTAGAATCTGATTTGGGTTTTTAAATATTTTCAGAGGAATTAATGCCAATGGCAATACACACTATGACAGTTCAAATAAGCAAAAAATCGGACGAAATTTTCAATAATTTGTAAGCAATACAGGAATCAATGCAAAAAAAAATATCTGACAATAGAGATGTGTATGTGTTATGGAAGAAAAAGGATGGATGGATCTAAAATATCAATAAATTGTTCATTACTTATATAAGTTTGAACAATTTATGACAAAACATAATATCATATATTATCGCAGCAAGAAATTTATATAAATATTATTTAAAAAAGGGCGACTAACAGCCGAATGGTTAAGTCGCCCTACCCACGAGTTAGTGGGCGCAAATTCAAATCTTGGTAAAGCCAGGTCCTTTGTGAGCCCTCTCGGTGCTTGCAGCAATAGGGCCATCGTTCATCACAGATAGACAGTGAAATGAATGAGGTTCAGCAAGTCGACCTCCAGCCAAGTCGATGGACAATGGCAGTGTTAAGGATAGCAGCAGATTCACAGTCAAAGGAAATAGTGGAATCGCAGAGCATCAATACTACTACTGAAGTTAAACTACAAGACAACAGCCAACCAACAAATTTAAAATAAAAAATCATCATAATGGTAACTATCCACCGGGAAAGATTATCCATTTAATGTCAACCGCGATCTTAAATTTACTAAATGTTCACATTGATGATCAGATTGTGAATAAAATTATATGACATAATAAAAAAAAATATAATTTAAAAATGTCAATGGATAAAGTGTGCAAGAATTTATGACTCAAACATTAAGAATGTGTGTACTACATCAAATAAAGCTATACAAAATAGTAGAATTTCAGAGATTAGAAAAATGGAATCTAAAAAACCTAGGATGTAGACCCAAAGAAGATGTGCATTTTGAAGCATTAAAAACAAAGAATCAAGTATTTCATGCATAATATAAAAGTTATAAGATCTTATGAAATTATATTTTTCTACTTTAGTTCTGTTCCTGCACAGTGAAACTACACGGTCCCACCATTTAACAATAAAATTAAGAGGATGACTTTTAATTTTTTACTATTACTTTTACATAATGCTAAATAATGAAAATTAATATTTGCTGATAGATATTTTGTTAGATATAATCTCTAAGCAAGATTGGTCTAATTTTTCAGTTCAATTCTATGCTCCAAAGAGTAAATAATGTTGTTCATTTTATTCTCTTGTTTTATCTAATAATTATTAAGTAAGCTAGATTAATTGTCCTCAAAAAATAATTGTTTTTAATATCAAAAATGCTTACGATTTCACATTCATGGAAAATCGAAGTATCCACTGAACGCTACGTTTTTTTTGAACTTGGAAAGTCATCAACAATCTGTGTACAAGTAGTGCTGATTGATTTTTGAGGTTTCTTTATTCTACAAAAATATGATGACTTTCGGCTATTTAGAGTGATTGTCATCTATTCTTGGCCAAGGCCGTACCATATTTTTTTTAAATATAAAATTACATGTCAGAGTTTTGTTATGATGATTAAGAAAAGTGTTTAAAATAGTGTGCACAAGTAGTGCTGAGCAACTTTGCTGACCTTGTAGTTGTTGCATCCCTCAACTGGTACTGACTGTCACAACTAAATTACCATTTATTTCAAAGTTTTCAAAACTCTTTTAATGGTAAAACATTTACTAATTATGATGAAATGAAATCACATTGTTTAATTTTGTATTTGAAAAGATCAGCAGTTTTATGAGCCCGGAATCATGAAGGTCATAGGACAAAATGTAAAATATATAATTGGTTCAAGTTCATTCTTTGTACACAAATAAAGAGTTTTATTTTATTTTTTATTTTGCGGACCCAATATTTCATTATGATCTTTATAAACTGGACATCTAATTTTGGTTGACTTCGATTGTTGACATTAATGATAACAGATCTTAAAAGCTATACTGTAATTAATAATCTGGACTTGTTGCTACTTTTTCACATATTTTTTTTTCACCTAAAGACTAACACAATCATGTATTGAAATATTGTAAAATAATAAGATAAGTTACGTATTATATAATCGATATGGATCATCTTTATTAATCCGATATAAAAGGTGATTTAATCATTTTCAAATGATAATCCAGATTGATATGTATCAAAATTGATAAAGATCGGTAATCCTTTGTACGGGAAATGGGAACTTGTCAATAGGAATTCGTTATTTGAATTATCTAATTGATAAAATTGCATCAATGAATGAGAACAATAAATCCAGATTATTCTGAGATACTTATCTTGGTTAACGTTTTCTTTCCAATATCAATAATTATTATTTATTAGTACAATATTTAATTAAATTTCAATAATTTTACGAAATGATTCTAAAGTTTATTGTTTAGGCCTTTTCTCTTTTATTTAACAATTTCCTATACGAAAATATTGCTTCGCTTGACAATCACACTTGTTCCTAAATCAGGATTCACTATTTCGATAGGAAATAATCATAGTAATAAGATTATTAATCTGCAAGAATATTGTGAAAATAGTTTATTCTGAATATAGATTTAAGTCGAATATGTACGTGCGGGGGTGTGGTAAGTATGTAGATCACGGATATATCGGAACACTTCAACTGTGGAATATCAGAGATATTAAGTTTGAAGTGTTCGGATCCTTATCAAATTTTCTTAAAACAACGAATATTAAATGCTTATTATATGTATATATTTATAATAGTCGATCTATAATAATAACAAGCTTAATTGATGACCTTAGTCAAATATCCAACTTTCACATAGATTTTCTTAACTGATCTCAAATGCCAATATGTTATTTAAATTATCAGTCAAACGGTTTGGCATATCTTGCCGTTTGAAACTATTAAGTTTCCAACAAACAAGATCATCTGGGTGGATTTCTTTTTGAACCAGGTTGATATTGGCTATGAATATCATCATTTGTTGAATACTATGATGATTATCCTTAGAGTTTTTGATTCGAATCACTGTATTATATCGTTTTTTTAATTTAATTTTTAGGAACTTTATTTCGTTTGCCTTTACTCTTCAATGTTTGATTTATTGGAAGCTGAAACTCCACTCTTTGAGGCTTGGTAGAAAAACTATTGTAAAACTCTGCCAACTACCACACCTACTATACCTCATGACGGAAATTGATCTTATAATCCTTCCAAAGTAGCTGCAGTCCTTCAACTGCACGTGAAACCCTTTCAAAGCGCTTGAGGCAGAGCCAATCATAGACTAGTTTCTCGGTTAATGACAATTCTATATGATGATCATTGATATAATAAAGAAAATGTCCATTCCATTTCAACTCACTTTAAAGCTTTTCTATATTTTTGCAGTTAATGAAATTTTGCATAGAAAATTCCATTTGATTATAATTACTTTCTATATAATGTTAATAAATAAATAAATTACAACGTCATGTCAGTAAATATTGTATTTTTATTATTGTAAGATTAAATCTAAATAGTCTCTCCAACTGGCTTGATAATAAGATCGTGGATCTGTAAATAAAATCGCGAAATTAGCTTCTTCTAAATATAGATTTATATAAAGTCATACTTGTACGTGCGGGGGTGTGGCAAGTATGTACATCACAGCATCGGAGATATCGGAACACTTCACCTGCGGAATTTGAGAGATATCAACTTTGAAGAGTTCGGATCCCGTTAATCCTGGTGAAATTGCCTAAAAATAACGAATATAAAATTATTGAGTAATACAATTAAATTGAAGATTTTTACGGAAATTTTAATTTTCTTTCCTTTCATCACCAACTCCTGTCTGGTGGTTTCGGTGATGGCACTTATTCCGTGTTTAACGGCTGGATAGATTCCCATCTCCAAGCCATACGGATGATTGACCACGTGTCCGTAGATACTGTTCACGTTGACAATATGCCCATCCACATTATTGGCAATCATGTCCTTGATGGACTCTTGACTCAAAATGCACGGGGCTAAGAGCATAGTGTCCATTTGCGACTTCCAAACATCCAGATCGGCATTGAAGGTGCCACCTTCTGCGAGGAAACCGGCGTTGTTCACTAGAATATGAATAGGGCCCAAATTGTCTTTCACCCATTTCAGTGATGCGAGAATTTCGTCTGTGCTTGCTAAATCTGTTTTGAGTGCATGGAACTTTCCTGGGTACTTAGCAAACCGTTCGGACATTTCCTTCATCCTATCGACTCGACGCGCCATACCTGCCACCTGCAAAGTTAATGCTAGTTAATAATAATTAATTCTTTCTAATTTAAGTCTTCAATACTTACAATAACTCCAAATTTGACGAGATCTTCGGCGATTGCTGCTCCAATACCGGAGCTAGCGCCGGTTACGATGGCAACTTTTCCTTCCCAGCGATTCATGGTTAACTGTGTTATTTGTAATGATTGCCAGAGAAAATCTGCTGTTTTATATATGATGCTAAAAAGCGCTTTCTTTTATCAAATGCAGCGATAAGATAACACTCATTTCAATATGGTCAATTTTAATTGCAAGACGATTCAATATTTGAAATCTTATATTGATTAGTCTTTCAAATAATTATTTACATATTTCTATGGGCCTTATTTTGGATAGTTATTCTATAATTATAAATAAAAACTTCTGATTTATTTATTACTATAGATAATAAAAAATATTTGTTGCAATAACCACAAAATTACACACAACAGAGAATCTTCTGATCCAAATTAGGATCAATAATAAATTATGAATAAATTCAACACAATTCTAGAATTATCCGGACTTAAATATTAAGAAATAGATATTAGAATATATCTACAAAATTGTAACAACGGCTTTAGAAACAATAAATACTTCCATTTAGCAATAGTTGAAGATCATTATTGTATTATTATTTATAAATTTGCTGTAAACTTTATGCATAAAAAATAATTCTGGATTAAAAGTAAATAAATCTTTGATTAGAATCTGCTATTGAATAAACATTGTAAGATACAAATCTGAAATCTATAAATATTTCAAGATTTTCACTAGATAAATCATTTCGAGAGTACAGAATAACAAATCAATAAAGTGCATTATTTTAAATATGACTTTTATCTGTCATACCACTTAATGTGTTAATAAATTAATTGACATATGGAAATAATTTGATTTAATTCTATTGTTATCAATTCCATTATCATATGTAAATGTCATCATAAATTATAAAAACGACTTATGTAAGTTGTATATTTATTTTTTTATCAAAGTGCATATTATTATAATTTATTTGATTGATTTTATATAAAATGTCTATGGAATTAGTAAAAAAAAATAATATACAAAAGCTACGTTCCTCCATACAATATGTGTTTCGGGAAAGATGAGAAGAAACGTTGTGCTCTGGGGTGAACAGAAAGTAAATGAGTTTTTCCTCTCAAAGTGACCTTCTTATATTAAGGTCATCACGTCCAGCCAGTAGTTGAAATTTATGTGTAGTGCACGATCGTCAATCCGACTTGTTACAAATGTAGGCGACGTTAGGCGTTAGATCAAGAATGGTGAAAAATCAAGATGTGAGAAGGATTGTTTAAATAAAATTTTATTATAAAGAAAATCAAAAATTAAACAATGGTTAAAGTAATAGTGTTTCATATATACAAAAAAACGCGAATAATCAATATTGGCGGCGTCCGCTAACATGTTCGACGTATATGTCCCTGCTCCACCTGATAACGTCGGACGTCATAAGCTTCCGCATCAGGGGAGCAAATCGGCGATGGACGCCAGCCACACGTAATACGGGCTCGTTCGCCAGGTCCCATGACCCCAAGGCCCCGACCAGGAGAACGTGGACTTCTGTCTGGTAGCCGGCCGACTCCAGGCTGGCAGCGAGCGGCATGTACTTATCAAGCTTTTGGATGCGACACCTCAGGAGGGCCTCTGGACCATCCTCGAAGGGAATGGCCACGTCGATGAGGACGACGCGCTTCCTTCCCTCGTCCACGATCTGGATGTTCGGCCGGAGGTCACACTGCACCAGGGTTAGTCGCTGGTTTACCCTGACGCTGATGCTTTTACGAGCCGGTCCTGTACGGCGTTGTGTCGCCGCTGCCAGGCAGCGGAGTGCATCCTGCAATGGTTGAGCACGTGCGGTAGGGTCTCCATTGTGCCGCACCTCCTACATCGCTTGTCGCCAGTTCCAAACCTCCTGGTCGCGTTGAGAGGGACGCAGCCCATCCTGGCCCTGTGGATGAACCGCCAGTCGCTGAACCGGGTGGCAAACCCCGTCCTAACAAAGTGGTCACTAGACGACCACAGCGAGCTGGCGCGGAAGACTTTTCCTTGGTCCGACTTGTCCTTCAGGCGGTCGGTGTAGTCACGCCGCAACGCCGCCTTGAGCGTCCCCTCCAGGAGACCGCGCGATGTCGGCGAGATGATGGTCCGGTTCCTTCCCTCTGTGTGGATGTCGAGCTCCCCGCGAACCGCGTCGTGCCTCCAAACGACCCGGTGGTCAATGTTCAGCCGGCGGGTCGCAGTCCGCGCCCTGCTCCAGAGTGACCGAATGTCACCCCCATCCCTGGCGAAGTCCTCTTCCAGCAAGCCGGATAGGTACTCCACCACCTCGTCGTCCGTCGTCAGTCACCACCTGCTATGAATCATGGGCCGAGCGTGTCGAAGAAGTCCTTAAACTGCTCCTGCCTGTTGGAATGTTTCGGCGGGCAGTACACTGCGGATATAGTTAGATGACCATACAAGTTCTCCACGACCACGTTCGTACCCTGCAGGTGTTCGCTGACGTAACTCGGAATTTCGTGGTGTTTGAAGGAATTTTTTATTAGAATCGCCGTCCCTCCGTGCGCGGTTCCGTCCGGGTGGTTAGAGCTGTACATGGTGTAGTTGGTCGCATAGCTCCTGTCCGTGAGATGCGTCTCCGAAATCATCATCACGTCCACCCTCTGGTTGGCGAGGAAAGAGTTTAGCTCGTCGTTGTGCTGAGCTAAACCGTTGGCGTTCCACAGGACCAGGCGAATTGATTTAGCTATTACGTTAACTTTGACACGAGAGCCAACACGACATTGAGTAGCGTGATGATTTTGTCAAATAGCTTAGCTATCATAAGCTCCATCCGTGCTACCGGGTTTTGTTGTGGGCTGAATTGCTCTTCGCTTATGGGCTGTGTTTTTGGTGTTTGTTTTGTCTCTGGCCGCGTCAGCGTACGAAAAGCCTGGTTTTATCCTCGGGTATTCCTTCGGTTGGGGCTGCTGAGGTTGCGACGGCGCACTGGTCGGTGGTAATTTCTTCTCCCTCAGTCTCGGGAATTTCTTTCTCTGCATCTCTTTGTATACTGTACAGCCCTTGTAGTTGGCAGGGTGTTTGCCGCTGCACAGTACACATGTTGCTTCACTTGATTTATCTTTCCTACACTCCGCGGTGAGGTGGTTCTGGCCGCACTTCACGAAGCGCGGCCTCAGAGTGCAGTAGCCCTTAGTGTGTCCGTACCTCTGGCATCTCGAACTGAGGAATGTCGTATCTGCGGTGCGGCGTCTCGATCACCACTTTCATGCTTTGCAGGTACA
>NW_017098953.1:0-966 GCF_001412225.1 Nicrophorus vespilloides
TCCAGGTCAACCTGGAACAGGCGGGCAACCGGGAACACCAGGCCAACCTGGAACAGGCGGACAACCAGGAACAGGCGGGCAACCGGGAACACCAGGCCAACCTGGAACAGGCGGACAACCAGGAACAGGTGGGCAACCGGGAACACCAGGTCAACCTGGAACACCCGGTCAACCTGGAACAGGTGGACAACCGGGAACACCGGGCACTCCAGGTCAACCTGGAACAGGCGGACAACCGGGAACCCCAGGCACTCCCGGGCAACCGGGAACACCAGGCCAATCTGGAACAGGCGGGCAACCGGGAACACCAGGCACTCCAGGTCAACCTGGAACAGGCGGACAACCAGGTCAACCAGAACAACCTGGAACAGGCGGACAACTCCAGGCCAACCTGGAACAGGCGGACAACCGGGAATCCCAGGCACTCCCGGTCAACCGGGAACACCAGGCCAATCAGGAACAGGTGGACAACCAGGAACTCCGGGGACTGTTGGATCAACAACACCAAGCCCCGCAGAGGGTGAAAAACAACCTGTACAGCAATTACCCAGTGAACCCATAGGTCCTGGTAACAGCGAATGTAAATCAGAAGGTTTCTTTGGCGATACCAAAAATTGTACAAAATTCTATCGATGCATCAGTAATGGTCAAAACGGATATATACAATATGCATTTACATGCGGTCCAGGAACAGTTTGGGATGATTCATTACAATCCTGTAATCACGCTTGGTCTGTAAGTGGAAAATGTGGAACAAATGTACCAAATGAACAACCTGGAACTGGCGAACAACCAGGAGCAGGTGGGAAACCGGGAACAGGCGGACAACCAGGAACAGGTGGGCAACCGGGAACAGGCGGACAACCGGGAACAGGTGGGCAACCGGGAACAGGTGGGCAACCGGGAACAGGCGGACAACCGGGAACAGGTGGGCAACCGGGAACACCAGGCCAACCTGGAACAGGC
>NW_017098953.1:978-2835 GCF_001412225.1 Nicrophorus vespilloides
AACACCAGGCACTCCAGGTCAACCTGGAACAGGCGGACAACCAGGTCAACCAGAACAACCTGGAACTCCAGGCACACCCGGACGGCCGTGTGAACCACCAAACAATCAGTCTCAAGCAATTTGCAAGGATGCCGGATTTTTCCCCGATCCAGTCGATTGCAGAAAATTCTACAGATGCGTGGATGTGGATGAAAACAACAAGGGTCAAAGGTTTTCAATCTATTACTTTGACTGTGCTCCAGGAACGATATTCGATCCTTCATTAAATACCTGCAATTACGAATCGTCTGTCAGTCCGCAGAGATCATGTCGTACGGAAACAACGACTTTCATCCCCCAAACCACAGATCAGGTAAATTATAATACACTTACAATACGAAGATCGGAATGAGCATTATTTTATTCATTTCATTAGGTTACTATATCCAGCACCGAAACCTCTACCGATTCTACAACGATATCTACTACAGAGACCGACAAAGAAAGTACAACTTTATCATCTACAACAGTTGAGAGTACAACTGTAACATTGATAACAGAGAGCACCACATTAACGCCAACCACCGAAAGCACCACTTTGACACCCACAACTGAGAGTACTACATTTGTATCAACAACAGAGAGTACAACATTAACTCCAACTACAGAGAGTACTACTTTAACACCAACCACAGAGAGCACAACATTAACACCAACTACAGAGAGTACCACCCTCACTCCTACCACAGAAAGTACAACCTTAACATCTACACCTACCACGGAAAGTACTACATTAACTCCAACTACTGAAAGTACCACTCAAACACCAACCACTGAGAGTACAACCTTAACATCTTCACCTACCACCGAAAGCACCACTCTCACACCAACGACAGAGAGTACTACATTGACTCCTACGACTGAGAGTACCACCCTAACACCCACAACGGAAAGCACCACATTGACACCTACCACCGAAGGAACAACTTACAGTTCGACGATCATAACGACAGAGAGTATCACAACCGAGGTGACAACTGTGCCAAGTGGTGAAACGACGACGGCGAGCTGCCCCATCGGACAGTTGGAAGGTGATCAGGTTGCTTTGGTGTGTCCCACCGGATTCAGAAGACATCCGAAGTACTGCAACTTATTCTACCAATGCACCACAAATCGAGACACGTACGAAATGAAAGTGGTGGTCTTGAGCTGTCCCGACAACACCCTCTTCGACGAGAAGAAGGTGCAGTGTCTGCCGGCCGCGGAGACGCGTCCGTGCAGCGGAGAATTTGCAAACCGAAGAATGTATAGGAGATTGGAGGAGAATTCGCTACCACCGGTATGTAACACATCCATATCCTAATAAGAAATAATAGATATAACTATATTTACTATATATTATGTAGATTCCCGTAAGCGGAGGAAGATCGCTCTGTCCGAGGCAAGGAAACAATGTCCTGACCGATGATTGCAATTCGATGTACGTGAAATGCAGCAAGGATAGTGAATACTCGAAGATGCAAGGATACCTTTACCAGTGTCCATCCGGCTACACCTACTACCCGGTGAGCAATTTATGTGAGCGCACGGCGCGGCTGCCCGAGTGCAAGGGTTTGGTGGACCCGCAGACGCAGACACGATGGGACGTGCAGATCGACAGAGAGAGTGTCTCCATGTACAAGAAACGACGCGGCCTTCATCTGTTCGACTAGTTGCCATTTCTAGATCATAAGCTCCTTTAGAAATATTAATTATTAATAATAGTAATCAAACAATGATTACTAACTACCTATTTATTCGGAATTAACTCGACCAGATTGACTTAATTCTCAATAAATACATCAAACGGGGAAACATTTAAAACGAAAAGAGAAACGA